>NC_088332.1:33155000-33180000 GCF_036884655.1 Musa acuminata AAA Group | reverse complement strand
GTTGGATACAAATGCACCAACTGTGAGCTGGGCTGATCCTAGGAGTGGGGATTCCTCTTCTAGTTCTCAGGTCTTTGTCCTGTTCTCGTTGAGATCTATTGATTGTTACATTGTTTGACATCTTCCCGGAATTGTCACATATCCTCCTGCATACTGGCTGAATTTTCACAGGTAAAGGCTATATTTATCTGAAGAACTTGCCAAAGAATGTGACACAACAACAGTTGAAGAAGTTATTTGAACACCATGGTGAAATCACGAAGGTGGTGGGTAATGCCTGTTGGGCTGACAGCCCATATTCAGCACAATGTGGGTTTTATCAGTCCACAGCCCACACCCCCTCTTAACATAACCCTAGATCAATATAAGGAGGGTGTGGTGGCTACGTTTTGGGGCGAAGGTGGTTGCATTTTTAAGAAAAAAAGGGCAGCAACGTGGTGATCTTCGCAGCAGCAAAGAGGAGAAGAAAAAGGTAGAAAAACAAAAGAAAGAAAGGGAAGAAAACAAAGACAACACAAAGAGACTGTTCTCATATCAGGTTAGATCAAATCTACAGTAGACTCTTGCTGTGATTACTTGGGAAGGTTTTAGATATCGTGGACAGTGACGTGATCCTTGTATCCCAGTTATTCTCTTGTGATTGTTGCTAGGGTTTAGGGCAAGAGATTGAGATTTGTATATTCATTATTTCTGATTATCTCTAGTTTGCCATGTAATTTTTATCCTTCATATTGGGGGGGTTTTCCACGTATATCTTAGTATTCTATTTGATTGTGATTTCATTTAATTCCGCTGCATATCATGGTCTGCTAGTATTTGTTCATATACAAAGGTTATTCCACTTTATATCCCCATCAACTAGTATCAGAGGAAGGATTTTGGTGATTTAATTTTTATATTTGAACATGGAGGCCAGTAATGTTTCTCGCATGATTAGTTTAAATGGAAATAATTGGATGATATGGAAACCAAGAATAGAAGATCTCTTGTATTACAAAGATTTGTATGGACTTTTGCAGGGGGATAGTGCAAAACCCACAACTATAACAGATGATGAGTGGAAGAGGTTAGATCGAAAAACAGTTGGGTTTATTCGATAATGGCTTGATGATAGTGTCTTTCACCATGTTTCTATTGAAATTTCTGCATATTCTCTTTGGAAAAAGTTGGAAAGTCTCTATGAAAGAAAAATAGCTGGCAACAAAGCTTTTTTGATCAGAAAACTTGTGAATCTAAAATATAGAGAGGGTGCTTCTATTGCTGAGCATTTGAATGAAATGCAAAGTATTACTAACCAGTTATCCTCTATGAAAATGTCTCTTGATGATGAGTTGCAAGCATTGTTACTTCTCAGTTCATTACTAGAAAGTTGGGAGACACTGGTGGTTTCCCTTAGTAATTCTACGTCAGATGGTGTTATCACTATGAGTCAAGTAACAAAAAGTTTGTTGAATGAGGAGTTGAGAAGAAAGAGTTCAGCAACATCTCAGAATGATTCACAGGCACTTATCTCATAGAATAGAGGAAGGTCAAAGTCTAAAAGCAATTCACGCATGAGTAGGAGCAAGTCAAGATCAAGAAAATATATTGTTTGCTATAACTGTGGTGAGAAAGGACATTACAAGAATCAATGTAAGCAACCTAAGAAGAGCAAGAAAAAGGGAAAAGAAGTGGAGTCTATAGAGTCAAAAGGTAATATCACAACTATAGTGCAGGGTGGTGATTATTTGATTTTGTCTCTTTCTGATGATATTTTTTCTTGTGTGTGTCAGGATCTTGAGTGAGTGATTGACACAAGTGCTTCTTATCATGCTACACCACGGAGGGAGTTTTTTTGCTACGTACAGGTCTGAAAATTTTGGTGTTGTCAAGATGGGCAACTATGACACAGCAGACATCATAGGCATGGGTGATATCCATTTAAAGACCAACCTTGGTTACAAGTTTGTGCTTAAGGATGTGAGGCATGTGGTTGACTTGAGGCTGAATTTAATTTCAGTTGGAAGGCTAGATGATGAAGACTATGATAGCAGATTTCACATAGGGCAATGAAAGTTCAGTAAGGGTTATCTTATTATAGCTAATGGAAAGAAATGTCATACTTTGTACAGGTTGCAAGCTAAAGCTTATGGTGAGCAGTTAAATGCTACAGAAAAAGACTTCAGCATGTAGTTGTGGTATAGGCGACTAGGACACATGAGCGAGAAGGGGCTACAAGCTCTTTCCAAGAGAGAGGTATTACCAGACCTCAGAGGTATACATCTGAACCCTTGTATTGATTGTTTGGCAGGTAAACATTATAGAGTTTCGTTTGCTAGTCCTGCTTTGTCTAGAAAAATGCATGCCTTAGACCGTGTTTATACAGATGTATGTGGTCCTTTGAGGACAAAAACTCCTGGTGGATCTGTTACTGTTCTTAGTATAAGTGGTATACTTTATTTTGTCACTTTTATAGATGATTTTTTCAGGAAAGTTTGGGCCTATGCTTTGAAGACCAAAGATCAGGTTATTAATGTCTTCAAAGAGTTTCATGCTAGGGTTGAAAGGGAGACTGAAAGGCAATTGAAATGCAAATGATCAGATAATGGTGATGAGTATATAGGATTATTTAATAATTATTGCAGGTCACATGGAATCTAACATGAGATGATAATTCCTGGTACACCTCAACATAATGTAATTGCAGAAAGGATGAACCGCACCATCATGGAAAAGATCAGATGTATGCTTTCACAGACTAAGCTACCTAAAAGGTTTTGAGATGAGGCTTTGAGGACTGCAGTTTATGTGATCAACTTATTACTATGTACAGCCCTAGATGGTGATGTTGCAGAGCATGTATGGTCAGGGAAAGATGTTTCCTACAAGCATTTGAGAGTATTTGGTTGTCGTGCATTTGCACATATTCCAGACAATGAGAGGTCCAAGCTGGATGATAAGTCTAAAGAATGTATTTTTCTTGGCTACTCACATGATTATTTTGGTTACAGGCTTTGAGATCCAGAAAAACAGAAGGTGTTTAGAAGCAGAGATGTAGTCTTCTTTGAGGATCCAATTTTTGAAGATTTGAAGAAAAAGGCACCAGCCAATACTTCTGCAGAAGGATTAGTAGATTGTGACCCAATTACTCCTCTAGTATATCAGGGTGATGAGGGAGATATGCAGGAAGATAGTGTAGAGCCTGATGTTGATCTACCTACAGGACATGTTGAGCAAGAAGAAGTTGAAGAGTAACTTCCCGCAGAACCTCAGTTGAGAAGATCTTCTAGACAACGTCAACCTTCCAGAAGATACTCTACAGATGAGCATGTGATGCTTACTGATGCAGGTGAACCAGAGAGTTACCAGGAAGTAGTTAAAAGTGAGCAGAAAGAAAAGTAGTTGCACCTTCAGAAAATTCATACAGATGACAACAGAGCAGATATGTTGACAAAGACTTTACAAAAAGAAAGACAGGAGATATGCCGACAGTTGGTCGGTATGGCTTCACATTGAGGAGTCATGAGACAGCCTCTCTTATGGGTTGAAGGGGGAGGTTGTTGGGCTGACAGCCCATATTCAGCACAATGTGGGTTTTATCAGTCCACAGCCCACACCCCCTCTTAACATAACCCTAGATCAATATAAGGAGGGTGTGGTGGCTACGTTTTGGGGCGAAGGTGACTATGTTTTTTGGGCAAAAAAGGGCAGCAACGTGGTGATCTTCGCAACAACAAAGAGGAGAAGAAAAAGGCAGAAAACAAGAGAAAGAAAGGGAAGAAAATAAGGACAACGCAGAGAGATTGTTCTCAATCATCTAGTAGTGTTCTCATCTCAGGTTAGATCAAATCTACAGTAGACTATTGCTGTGATTACTTGGGGAGGTTTTAGATATCGTGGACAGTGACATGATTCTTGTATCCCAGTTATTCTCTTGTGATTATTACTAGGGTTTAGGGAAAAAGATTGATATTTGTATATTCATTATTCTCATAGTGGATTATCTCTAGTTTGCCCTGTGGCTTTTACCCTTCATATTGGAGAGGTTTTTCACGTATATCTTGGTGTTCTATTTGATTGTGATTTCATTTAACTCCGCTGCATATCATGGTCTGCTAGTATTTGTTTATATACAAAGATTATTCCGCTTTATATTCCCATCACTACCTCCGGTAAACAAAGCCGGGACATGAGAAGAGAAATGGTTTTATGCATTTTAAAGAGATATGGTTCTTGGTCGTTGGCCCTCATCTGCCAATCTCCTAAGGATGGAAGAAACCTTGTGGACGAGGATAGCAGCCCAGGAAGCCGACGGACGAATATCAAACTAGCTCAAGTCAGAGCTGAACTTTTTTGAGAAAGCAAGAATGCTAGTGTTTTACTTCAAAATGATCTACAACTCACAGCTCCATTGCTGAATACACCCGATATGTGTAGCTGAACCCATAGCGCTTTGCCGACCAAAAAGATGACAAATATGACGACCAAGTAGAGAGGATTTCTTCAACACAAAAGTTATTCTGTTAGAATACTACCATTGATCCCAGGAGATCCAACACTACCTAAATCAAGTGAACAAGTGTCGTAAATTCATTGAAGTGACATGCTATCGTTACGCTTATTGGCTTCCTGCAAGTGACATACATTATTAGCAAAGAATATTAGAGGTAAAATGTTTAGCAGCAGAAAAATATTACA
This sequence comes from Musa acuminata AAA Group, assembly GCF_036884655.1. Taxonomy (NCBI): domain Eukaryota; kingdom Viridiplantae; phylum Streptophyta; class Magnoliopsida; order Zingiberales; family Musaceae; genus Musa; species Musa acuminata. The sequence goes on along the minus strand of NC_088332.1, from coordinate 33,175,323 downwards.
TCATAAATCATAAAGACTAGCTTTCGACGTGTTGTAGGATTGATTAGTTGTACATCATGCCATCATGTTAGCAGGAGATTTATCTCTTGAGGGAAACACATGACGAAAAATATTAGATATAGTAAGTTAAAAAGTTTGAGAGGGAAAGTTCTTTACACATGTCCACATCAACAACTTGTAATATTTTCTTTATTTTCTTTCATCCTGCTTTTCCTTCTCTCCTATTTGGCTGGCTCTAGATTTTGAAGACTAAGCCCACATGCTGTCAGAGGACCAAGGACCAGGTAATTCCAAGATTATTCTCATCTGTTGATATGCTTCTTTTCTCCCAATTATTCTTCATCTTCTTGGACAAAGATCTCCATCCTTGATTTCCAACACAAGAAATCTCACTCTCTTCTAGTGTCTTTCCTATTTTCCCACTGTGTGTTGTAAGTTTGATCTCTTTCTCACTCTCTCATATTATGATTTACAAAAAAATATTTGTTTCTATCGGAAACAATTGTAGGAACTCCATGATTTCTGTATATCCATTCCACAATAGCCTTTTGGGAATAGCAACATTCCTTAATCGATAATCGTCAATTAACGAATGTCTGGTTCCGAGTAGCTATAGATCCATACCATTACTAGTTTTATAGCATCGGTCCACAGGTAACCAGATGGATCAGCAAAGTTAATTGAATGGAAATAAAGCTCCAAGTTCCAAGTCCCGAGTTGTGAATTCTTAGAGCAAAACAGCAAATATGCATAAAATTTAGAGGCTCCCTACATACATTTAAGAACTAAGATAGCATTCAATTATATGTGGATTCATTCACAAGCGAAAGAAAATTGTTCTACCCAAAATTGCAACAAGGGCTATCTATGCATCAAATATGAAAGCTACAGGTGGTAAATCTACCAACGGCAAAATCTTATCTGCTTTTAATATGTAGTTGCAATGAAGGGCCAAAGCACCAGAAACTTTCGCAAAAAAGCAGGAAAGTTTGAGAAAAATGCCTGAGCTGAAATAGCCTGAGCGACAGTATACTCGGTTTCTGATTGGAACTGTCTCCGCAATGATCTACATTGGACTGGAGTAATCAAAGTTTTTGTTTGTGGAACCTGGTAGAATAATAAAAGTAGATTAATTGCTAATACTATAATTATGGTACCAACCAAAAAAGCATAGTATGACCTGGACTTTGGCACTCTTTTCTATTGCTTTAGAAAAATGAAACTACAACAGCAACATTCAGCAGATTGATAGAGAGTATCATATGTTCTCAGAGCATCTATTTATACTATCCAACTGATAATAATCAGTTACAATTCTTAAGGGCTCGCAGAGTACAATATCTGAAATGACGCAAGGAGCGCCCGTAGTGATGAGTTAACCATAGTTCATTGGTCCAACCATGGCCGAACCACCAAACCAGTCACAGCTACTGGTTGACATCCAGGTCAGGTTTCTACAAAAAGGATATGTGGTAAATACTAAATGCAATGAAGTTCTCTATTATAATAAACTACATATGTAATATAAAAATATACTTTCACTTAAAATGACAACAAAATATCTAAGACACAAAAATATTATCAGAATTTGAGCCCTCCTATCAAGTCTGAGTTAATAGACGTTAGAGTTTGTTTACGTGACATGCTGACTTATAATAAACTATTAATATAATAATACGTACAATTTAAGTTTAAAAGGTTAAGCTCAATTTTATCCCTTGTGATTTTGGCTATAGACCTCTTAAGCTTTTATGATTTACTCGTATATAAAATAATCCATACATTTTAAAAAACGTAGTATATAAGCCTCTCCTATCGGGTCTGAGTTAATAGATGTTAGAGTTTACTTACGTGACATGCAAACTCACAATAAACCATTAATATAATGATACGTGTATTTTAAGTTAAAAAAAAACTAAGACCTCCATCAATGACGGGAGGAGGTGGTGTATATCTTACAATTAAAATAGAATATTAATTTTTAGATCTTTTACTAACAAAATATAATCTTAAAAGAAAATTATGTTAATTTAATAAATAAAATGATAACATTCTTTATGTACATAATGATTTTGATGCTTGTATATAATTATAACATCTAATAAAAAAAATACACCCGTACAATATATTCAAAAGTTATACACATACAAATGCCCATGGGTTGTCTATATTTGCACTAGCATAGGCTCTCTTGTGTTCATTTTCTGACTTAATCATTTTGGTGAGATACTAGTATTTTTACTTATAAATAAGGTCTATAATGAATAATCATCCAATAAATATAAGTCTTTATAATTTTATTTAAGTGATCATTATTATGTATATAATATTTCAAAATCATTAACATAAGATATTAAACAATAAATACCTCATCCTATGACTTTTTTTTACGAGTATAGCCTTATTACATAGCATATACAAAATAAAAATATAAAGCTTTATGTCAAAATTATTCAAAATACTTATATGCATATATAAAAAATACATAAACTTTTACTTTTCATATCATAACATATACGTCCACTTTCACACTGTACGTCATCGTAATATATATATGCACTCCTATGTAGCACATCAAAATATATACCTGTACTTCCACACTTCATGTCATAATATATTTGTGTACTCCCACATCGCACATCATAACATATATGTATATTGCAAATCATAATATATCAATGTACTCTTACATCGAGTCATCATATATACATATATATAATATATTTTTATATAATATATATATATATATATATATATATATATATATATATATATATATATATATATATATATTCACATTTAGCTCATGTCTAGCTAATGACAATCATATCATTCAAAATATATTTTACAAAATATATTATGAATATGATAATCTATATGATTATTATTTTCTAATAATTAAATTTATACTTGATTTTAACTCAAAAATGAAGATGATAGTGAAAGATCATGTTTCTTAAGATCGAGTATGTTAGGGAGTGATACATCAATCAAATTGGGAGTATAAGTATATGGTCATGAGATGTTTAAAGGGCTTTACCTCTTGAATTATTTATTTATAATAATTTATAATAATGATTCATAGAAAAATTTTAATAAAATCTCTAATAAAATAGACCATACTTAATCTAAAAATTTATCTAAATTTTACCATTAATGTTTTAATAATTTACTCTATAATTAAATAAATTAGTCAGTATCACTCAAACTATCATATAATTCTATGAAGAAATTTTATTTCATTATTTTATCAGACCAAACAATCTTGAATTATTATGAAATTTTATAGGAAACTAGTAGACACGTAAACCAAATATACACTAATTTTTAGCTTAAAATATGATACCGGTGTGATGCGGAATGAGGGGGTAAAGTAGAATAGATTTCGAAAGAAAATCGATAATATAATTTTTCGAATAAAAAATATACGAACTCACGATAATACTTCAATAAGATCGAAAAACAGCTCACCATCAAGTTTAAAATCACAAAGGAATACAGAAAGTTCACAATCCTAGAGAAATTAAAGAAGGATACTAAATTGAAAATAAAAGACTCACCACTCAAGGAAGCATCCAAAAGATACAGAGTTTAAGTGAGAACTGCAAGAGAGCTTCTACCAAAATAACATTAGTTTCTAAGTCCTTTCTAAGCCTCAAACACCAAAATAAGTACTAGTATACGAAACAACCCTTCATGCATAAGGAGTTTTGAAATTAAGTGTTTTATAACTACTAATCAACTCCTTTAACGTATTCCTTGGTCATGAAGAAAAGTATCTTGAAACAACTTTAACTTTATGCAGGGAATATGCTGATGAGTTGTCATATTTAAGTGGGCTGAGTTGAAGATTATGAGGCAATATTATTGGCTGAAAAAAATACCATATCATCAGCAAGGTCTATACGAGCAAATTGTAGTAAATTAGACACTCCTATGTCAATCTCTAGGACCTCAAGTCCTTATTTATTTCGTCAACATAATTGTGAAAAGGACTTAAATCAACAATATTAAATATTGGGGACACTCCGTAATCTTCAGGTAGCTCAATCTTATAAGCATTTTTTCTAATTCTCTTAAGCACTTTAAATAGACCATCAGCCTTTGGTTTTAATTTTTCAAATTTGCCCGGTGGAAACTTCTCCTTCCTTAGATGAATCTAGACTAAATCTCTAACATTAAACCCTATATATTTTTTTGTGTTTGTTGGCAGCTTTCATGTACCTCTCATTTTGCTTTTCTATATTTGTTTTAACACTCTCATGTAGCTTCTTTATCTGCTTTACTCTCTTATCAGCATCTCCACTAAATTGCTTAGTTGTCGAATAAGGGACGAAGTCCAAAGAACCAATAGGATTAGCACCATAAACAATCTCAAAAGGACTCTTACCAATACTATGGTGCATAGAATGATCGTAGACAAACTCAATTTGCGGATGAATGAGATCCCACTGCTTAATATTCTTGCCAACATAGCTTCTAAGCAATTTTTCCAAGCTTCTATTCATTACCTCAATTTGCCCATCGATTTGTGGATAATGCAAGCTACTGAAATTCAAAGAAGTACCCAGCTTCCTCCAAAGAGTTCTCCAAAAAAGACTAAGAAATTTTGAATCTCGATCAAACACCATAGTTCTTGGAATATCATGCAATTTAATAATCTCCTTAAAATACAAATCAACAATATGAGATGCATCATTTGATTTATTGTAGAGAACAAAGTGAGACATTTTTGAAAATTTGTCAACAACAACTATGATAAAATCTTTATTCCTTTGAGTTCTTGGCAGTCCCAAAACGAAATTAAGACTCACATTCTCCCATGGAGCATTTAGCACAGGCAATGGAGTGTACAATCCAGAATTTTGACTTCTTATTTTTGCCAAATGACACACTCGGCATTGCTTTACATATCTCTCTACATCTCTAAACATCTTAGGCCAATATAAGTTTGATTGAACAAGAGCTAGAGTCTTGTCTCTACCGAAATGTCTACCCAAAACACCACCATGAGCTTCAGTTAGAATTAGTTGTCTCAAAGAACAAGATGAAATATATAAAGCATTAGCTCGAAAAAGAAAACCATCAAAGATAGAAAATTATTGAAAGGAACTTGATTTACAATTATGCCATATTGGACCGAAATCCACATCATTCTCATAGAGATATTTGAATACTTCAAATCCAACCACTTTGACTTTTATTGTTGATAATAAAAAATACTTTCTACTCAATGCATCAGTAACTACATTTTGATCATCAGATTTATGCTTGATTGTAAAGTTATAAGATTGCAAAAACTTCACCCAAGCTGCATACCTCTTGTTAAGCTTATGCTGGTGATTAATGAACTTTAATACCTCATGATCAAAATATAGGACAAATGACTTAGCAAGAAGATATTGACTCCAATAAGATAAAGCTCGAAAAATAACATAAAACTCCTTATCAAAGGTAGAATATTTCCTTCTCGTATCATTCAGTTTTTTACTAAAAAATGCAATGGGCTTTCCGTCTTGACTCAAAACAACACCAATTTTCACATTAGATACATCATATTCAACCTCAAACACATTGTTAAAATTTGGTAGAACTAAGATAGGAGCTTTGGTCACCTTTCATTTTAAAAGCTCAAAAGCATTATTAGCCTCACTAGTCCATTTGAATTTATCACATTTCAAACATTCGGTGATTGGAGCGACAATAGAGCTGAAACCCTTGATGAATCTTTTGTAAAAAGAAGTTAAGCCATAGAAACTCCTCACATCATGTAATGAAGCAAGTGTTGGCCAATTGAGAATAGCTTCTACCTTACTTTGATCCATCATGATTCCATCTTTTGAAACAACATACCTAAAAAACACAACACTAATGTAAAGAAATCACACTTCTTTATATTAGCATAAAACTTTTGCTGCCTCAAAATAAGAAAGATATCTTTCAAATGATTCATATGCTCCTCTTCACTCTTACTGTACACCAATATATTATCAAAGTAAACTACAATAAATATTCCAATGCATGGCTCAAGTATGTGATTCATAAATCTCATGAAAGTGCTAGGAGCATTAGATAGCCCAAATGGCATAGCCAACTATTCATATAAGCCTTTTCTAGTTTTAAATGATGTTTTCCACTCATCTCCGGGTCTCATTCTTATTTAGTGATAACCACTCCTCAAATCAATTTTAGAGAAAATATAAGCACCACACAATTAATTAAATAAATCTTCTAATCTTGGAATAGAAAAATGATAGTCTACTATGATTTTGTTAATGGTGCGATTGTCCATACACATTCTCCAAGAACCATCATTCTTAGGCACTAACAAGGCTGGCACCATATAAGGACTCATGCTATCCCGAATTAACCCTTTTTTACTAATTCATCAACTTACCTTTGAAATTCTTCATGCTCTTTGGGACTCATTCTGTATGCTTTCTTATTAAGTAGAATAGCCCCCAGAATAAGATCAATGTGATGTTGGGTGTCTCTCAAAGGTGGAAGGCCATGTGGAATATCTTCCGGTATAACATCTTTAAACTCCTTCAGGATTTGTTTCATGATTGCTAGTGTTTTCTTGTGTTGTTCATTTTTCTCTACTATCTTCCGGTATAACATCTTTAAACTCCTTCAGGATTTGTTTCATAATTGCTAGTGTTTTCTTGTGTTGTTCATTTTTCTCTACTACTATTAGAGCCATAACATGACCACCCTTGTCTAATTCACTTTTGCATTCATCATAGGACATAAAAGCGCTAACTTCCTTCTTTGGTGCACTAATTTGGGAAGGTTGTAATGGAGCTAAAATAATCTTCTTTTCATTCACCTTAAAATAATAAGTATGTTTGTAGCCATCATATATCACCCTTATATCATAATCTTCTTCTTTTCATTCATCTTCCCAATAGCAAATGATAAGCGTCCATAGGAGCAACATCACACCATACTTTGTCTTTGTAATACTTGCTAATAGAAAATGAAACTAAACATCTTTTAGTTACCTTGATGTCATTTTCTTTTTGCAACCAGCATAATTGGTATGGATGTGGATGAGGGATTGTGTCCAACTTTAGCTTCTGCATCATCTCTAAAGATACCATGTTCTCAAAGCTACTGTTGTCGATAATCACCAAGCATACCTTACTAAGAGACGTGCATTTAATGTGAAACACGTTTTTTCTCACCCAACTTTCATCCTTGACCACATAAGACACTTGTAAGCTATGATGCAATACAATAGATTAGCCATGATCTGCATAAGTAACATCTTCCTCATCTTCATCATATTTTGGTTCGTTGTCGGCTTCATCTACTCCTCTATCATTATGATCTTCAACCAAAGTTACAATCCTCCTATTTGGACAATTTGAAGCAATATTCCCAAAACCATGATATTTGAAGTATTTTCAACCACTTGGGGTAGAAGAATTAGGTGTTTTTTTATTGCCAGTAGATTCTTCACCCTTTTCTTGCACCTTTAATATCACCTTGTTTTGGACAGTAAACTTGGAACTTCCTTCTTTTGTATATCCTTCTTTTGAACCATACCGATAACTCTTTTCAAACTTCTATTATTTTTTAACTTTGAATGACAACTTGCTCACATCATTTAAAGACCAATATGGTTACAATTGAACCACTTTAGCAATCTCATATTTTAAATTATCGAATTTTGCAGTGTACTCCTCCACACTAAGATCTTTTTGCTTAAAATCATGGATTTTGAGAAAGATCTCTTGCCTATACTTGTGAGGTAAATATTTTCTCTTCAGTTCTCTTTTCATTTTTTCCCATGTAACGATTTTACTCTTCCCCTCACATTCTCTTTTTTCTTCATATTTTTCCATAAAAAAGAAGCATTCCATCTAAGTTTGAGTGCCACAAGTTTGACCTTTTGTTTTGGTGGTTTATGAAAATTGAAAATTCTTTCTACTGTATTAAGCCAATCGATAAAGTCATCAACATTTATTTTACCTTCAAACTCTAGAATCTCCAATCTTGGGTTATATTTATTTTACCACTCGGACTTCATTTCTTGTCCAACATCTTCTTGACTCCCTTGGAAGAGGGGGTGTATCATCATCAGAAGTAAACTCATGGACATTATTTTTCATGCTGGTTGTTTCTACTTCGAAGCTCTTCAATTATTTTATTTTTTTCTTGTAGACTATGTAGCAATCTTCGTAGTTGAGCCTCAACGACTCAGCATCATCTTCATAGTCGCTACCTTTACCAACTATATCTTTTTCATTCTGCCTTGACATGATCTTTAACCTTTAGCTTTGATACCAAATTGATACCGGTGTGATACAGAATGGGGGGTAAAGTAGAATAGATTTCGAAAGAAAATCGATAGTATAGTTTTTCGGATAGAAAATGTACGAACTTATGATAATACTTCAATAAGATCAAAAAACAACTCACCACTAAGTTTAAAATCACAAAGAAATTTAGAAAGTTCACCACCCAAAAGAAATTAAACAAGGATACTGAACTGAAAATAAAATACTCACCCCTCAAGGAAGCATCCAAGATATACAAAGTTTAAGCGAGAACTCCAAGAGAGCTTCTATCAAAATATCATTAGTTTCTAAGTCATTTCTAAGCCCTAAATACCAAAATAAGTACTAGTGCATGAAACAACTCTTCATGCATAGAAAATTTCTAAATTAAGTGTTTTATAGCTACTAACCAACTCGTTTAATGCATTCCTTGATCATAAAGAAAAGCACATTGAAATAGCTTTAATTTTGTGTAGGGAATATGCTGATGAGCTGTCATATTTGAGTGCGATGAGTTGAAGATTATGAGACAACATTGTTGGCTAAAAAAAATACCATATCATCAGCAAGGTCCATTCGAGCAAATTATAATAGATTAGACACTCCCGTGTCAAAATAGAATCATTTGGAGGCTAAACTATCATCCTAATTTACTATCAATACCTACTCTATTCTACTGAAACTGGGTTAGGACTCTCTGAACTTATAAACTTTATATCTTGGTTGTAATATTTACTCAAAATTTCAAATCTCACATAACCCTAAGGGAACTTCTTAAAACATATCAAAAGGACACAGTCTAATCATATCCTTGAGGGAATCAATTCAATTTGAATAGAATCCCTTCTCAAACAATAAGAGATTTTGAGTACCTTAGACTGTGACACTTATAACTCTATGCATCGATTTCATATTAAAGTCATATTAGATATCAATACAAAATATATCCAAAAATCAAATATTAATCTAAAATCTAGGTTACTCAAAAGATTAGTCTATAATATATAAAACTAAAATCCCAAGTATAGTAAAGGAACATTAAGTTTTTCTTATCTCAACCTTTCTTAGAGTTGGGGTTTCCTAGCCTCTTTGAGAAAAATTGAGAGAATGACAAAAAAAATAAGAAAAATAATCGTGTGTTATCAAATTAGTAAAAAGGATAAGGCCAAAACAAAGTAGAGGTGCTTAAGAGGTTACCTTGAGATCTAAGGTTCAATTCCATGACCTTATTTCAAGTTTGTTTTCTTTTATTAATATAATTATAACCTTCAACAACTTTGATTGAGTCTAATTTAGTTTGATAAAGATTATATTTTTTATCTAAACTTATTCATTAATCTCACTTATATATCTTAATATTTTTAATATAATATTTCTCTCTGATAAAATATATATATATATATATATATATATATATATATATATATATATATATTATTACTCCATCAATACCTAAGTAGCTTATTATTATCTATATACATGATATTTAAAACTCAAACTTCCCTACTTTAATCATGGCCAAACTCATTCAAGTCTTAAGATTCACTTCAGGTTGATTAAAATGTAATTATCACTTTTAGTCACTATATTCATGCTTATTATCAAAACTTAACCTATCCGTTAGCACTCTTAAGCTTGTTGTACCAAAGTATTATATCTTTTTATTATAATATGTGCTTAAAGTAAATATTGATGTTGATGTATGCTCAACCAATATTTTTTATAACACTAAGAGTAATATTTTTAGAAAATAGACACTTCAACTTTACAGCAAAAAACATGATCATGGCATTTATCATATTTATGAAAAATAGACATCACAAATCATATCACTAAGAGTTTATATGTATATATACATATATATATATATGTATATATATATATATATATATATATATATTTGTATATGTATATATATATTTGCATATGTATACATATATATATATACATATATATATATACATACATACATACATACATATATACATATATATACATACATACATATATATATATATATATATATATATATATACATACATATATATATATATATATATACATACATATATATATATATATATGTATATATATACATATATATATATATATATATATATATATATATATACATACATACATATATATATGTTAGGATCGGAGCGGCACTAAGAGGGGGGGGGGGGGGGGGGGGTGAATTAGTGCAGCGGTGAAGTGCGATAAACTTTTCACGATTTAAACACTTTTCGAAAACTTCGTACGATAAAAGCAACGTTTTCGTTTAAAAACGTTTCGATTGCGTTTTAACTTGAAGAAATAAGTAAGACGGAGACAAAGCAGTATAGCATTAAAGTGTAAATGGTTTGCAGTAATATAAATGACAATAAGTAAATGCAAACCAGAGATTACACCGATTTTACAGTGGTTCGGTCAAATGACCTACATCCACTTGCGAGGCCCCTCTTCGATGAGGCTCCCACCTTCCACTAGCAAATCTCTTAAAAGGGAAGGGTAAATACCCCTCTTACAACTTTTACAAGCGGTTCACTCTCTTACAGATTTTCAACAAGAAAGAAGGAGGTGAACACTAGCAAATTGAAAACAAGACTAGCAAAGACTCTTCTAAGACTTTTCTCTCAATCACTTGCTGCTCAAAAAGTTGTATTCTCAGCTGAGACTTGAGGGGTATTTATAGGCCTCAAGAGGATTCAAATTTGGGCTCCAAAAATTTGAATTCTCTTATGTTCCCGATGCTGGCGGTGCCACCGCCCAGCCAAGCGGTGCCACCGCCCAACGCTCGGGTGCTGGGCGATGCAACCGCCTAGCCCAGGAGGTGTCATCGCCCAGCCTAGGCGGTGCCACCGCCTAGGCCAATTCAGCTCATTGGTTGGGCTCCAAACTTGGCCCAAACCAGTCCGAACTCGGGCCCAATTGGCCCCTACTTGGGTTATAAGATTAACACCTAATCCTAACCCTAATTAACGTGCTAACTACGAATTTAAAGACATTTTCTAAGCTATTACAATGTTCGTAAGTCAAGACTTTTTCCGGCGAGCTTCCGACGAACTTCCGACGGTTTTCCGATAAACTCTCGGAAACCATTATGCGGACTCCCGGCAAGCTCCTAGACTTCACGATTTGATCTTGACGAGTTCCAACGAGCTTCTTCGGCAAGCTCCGATCTTTCTCGGCGAGCTCCGCGAACTTCCAACGAACCTTCCGGCGAGCTTCCGAAAAACCCTTCGGCAAGCTCCCTACTCATTCTCGGCTTGTTCCGGCAGCATTCCCGACGAACCTTCGGACTTCCGTCGAACTCTTGAACTCGCAATGAATCCTTCGTGCTTGACTCCGACACTTTGTTTTTCTTTATGTCTTCATCGTTATCGTAGTTAATCCTGCACACACAAGAAAAAACTCTACTCCGATCTATACAATTATTATAAAGCGAATTGACATTTTGTTGCTCGGCACGTCATTGGTTGGCGCTTCATCCGATTCTTCGGCGCATCGTCCTCTCTTGCGGCTTGTTGCCCAATCGGCGGTTGACCTCCGCAACGCCGATATCCTTGGCGCAATTCCGCTCTTGGCCCGATGCCCGACGTCCGAAGCCTTCTGCCATCCAATATCCTAACGTGATCTCCTCCGGCGCAACGTCACTTCCTCCTGCCTTAATTGTCTAATCCTGATCGAGTAGACCTGCATCACTCAAAATGCAGTTTAAATTATAAACACATGTCAAGTGGTTTCATCATCAAAATACGAGATTCAACAATCTCCCCCTTTTTGATGATGACAACCACTTGATGACGGAGTTAACCTTAACTCCCGGAGTTTAAACAAACTCCCCCTATCAATATGGCTTATTGATAGAAACTCTTGGATTCAAGAATTCAAGCAACATGTCATCATAAACTTATGCATAACATGTCATGTCATCATACTTCTCCCCCTTTGTCATCAACAAAAAGGAGAAGTACAACTATTCTTTGTGTTTGTAATATAAGTTCAACTCATTACATGAAAAACATAATATTAAATTTTATCATCATGCAGTTTTGAAGCTAGAAAATTTAGCAAGTAATGCATCATGCTTAGGACATTCAAGCTATCAAGTTTTAGATATGCAAGTTTTACAGCATACAAGATAGCACTTTTGGTAATGTTCAAGATAGCAAGTTCTACATCATGCAAGCTAGCAATATTGAGATGTTCAAGAAAGCAACTCTTGCTTCTTGAAATATGCAAATTTGTCAAGTTTTGCTAGATGTGCAAGTTAGCATTTTTGCCTCTTAAGATAGGAAAGATAGCACATTTGCTTCTTTTGAGATAGCAACTTTTTGCTTCTCTTTAGACTACAAGCTAGCAATTTTTACGATATGTAAGTTTCACAATATACAAGCTAGCAAAAATTTCGAAAGCAAATGCAAGATAGCTTTCTTGTGTAAGCTCATAATTCTTGCTTCCTATTGCAATGTGCAATTTGCAAGTTTTACTTCTTGAGATAAGCAAGATAGCACTTTTGCAATTTTTGTTTCTTAAGATAGGCAAGCTTGTGATGTTCAAAATAATAAGCTCTTTCTTCTAGAAGTGCCATTTTTGCTTTCTTTGCAAAGTGTAAGCTAGCAAAATGTTTGAAAAAGTGATCAAGTTTTGCAACATACAAGCTAGCAAAAATGCCAAACTAGCAAGAGATAATGTTTTACATGAGGCAAGCAAACAATTTGGCAAATGTTACATTTGCATCTTCTCTTTTGAGAAGTGCAATTTTTGCTTTCATCTTGAATTGTGCAAGCTAGTTAGTTTGCCTCTTTTTATGATGTCCACGCTAGAAATTCTTGCTCCCCCTTTGTCATTGTCAAAAAGAAGGGAAGACCCTTATATCAATTTTCGACAAAGGTAAGTATCATTCTTATTTGTGCATCATTATATATTCAAATTAAAACATACACAATTTCAATAACCTTATTTTTCATGCACGATACCGAAAAATAAATCAATCATCATTAATAAGCATATCATACATGATACTCAAACATTAAAATTTTTAAGCATTTATCAACATGTTGATCATGATACCAAACATTCATCATTTAAAGCATTCATGATACACATCATACGCAATAAATACATCATGTACATTATTATCATAAGTATTGCATACATCATTTTAACTTTATGAATATTTCATCATTGCATGCATTATACCAAAACATTTCAAGCCATGCAAGCCATAAATACAAAGAAATCATGTCATGAAGGATAAAATCATTTGAATACCATAAGACATGATTCATATAGTAAATATCTTCTTTAAATAAAATATCAAGAAAAATCATAGGAGTACAAAGAAGAGATCTTGTTTTAAAAGAAAAATCAGGTAATAACTCCAAGAACTCACAAGGAAAAATCATGATTCATTTAGAAAATCTCCTCTCAAGAGAATAGCAAGTAAAATCGTAGAAGATCGATTCATGAGAAATTTTGATTTATAATAAAATCTCATGTATCGAATGTCGAGAAATCAAAATGATGATATATATAAAAAATATCACAAGTTATATTCAAGAGAAAAATCATCATTCATTTTCAACTTATTCAATTTGTCACATCAATATTTCTTAGATATACAAGATACCAAAACATGGTTTTAAATCTTTAACATATAACATGCATAAATTGAAAGGAGAAGGGAAGAATTCAAATGTACAAAGATTTCAATCATCTCATAAACAAATGTAAGACCAAGTCATGAATCCAAAATCCCATGAATCAAAATGATCATCAAAGGTAATCTCATGTTATTCCAAGAAATCAATATCATGATTTTGATAAAACTCATTTCAAATTTAAATCATCAAAATCATCAAAATATCAACATTACTTTCAAGAGATTCAAAATGGTATACATAGATTTATCATAATAAACATCAAGATCAAAAGGATAGAGAAAAATAATTTTTCAAGGAAAAAATATTTTCCTCTTTTTAGTTGTTTCAATTCATATGATTTTATTTCACTTATACCAAATAAAAACATATATAATTTTTAAAACCGAAAGTGTAAGATTTATTACAACAAAGATTAATAAGGCACTTTCATTATGGTAAAAATCAATAATCCATAAATCACAAGATTCATATGCATAATTTCAAAATTTATTAAGCATGATCATTATGCATGACACTAAAACATGGTTTCAAAATGTTTAATATTTTCATTACATCATTATGCAATGGTTTCATTGAACATAATTTTGAATGATTCTTATAGATAACTAAGACTTCTTTAGTTTTAATTTATGTGATTGACTTTATATTAGCATGCTCAAGTTTTGTTCTTATGTCAAAAACATACATCATGTTTGAAAACCAAAGACAAGGTTTAAAAAAAATCATCAAGCCTTCCATATAAAAACCATGCATCATCATTGAAGGTTAATATGGAAATCATCAAAATATACATTCTTGCTTCTCAAGCACATATATATGATTATTTAAATCTAACATTTTATTCTATTAACATAAAACATACAATTTTCAAGAAAAATAATTATTCAAAAGAAAAGAGAAAATGCATCATGGAAAACATCAAGTAATTTCAAAATAATTCAAGAGAGTTGAGTTACTTACCTTGTAGTCGAAGCCCGTCAAAGCCCAATTCGCCGTTTCACCTTTGGAAGTTTTTGATTCATCCTTGGTTGCCTTCCTCTTCTTTGGCCTCTTCCTTCGTTCAAGTTTATTGTTTATTTTAGATTTTTGTTTAATGAACTTATTAAGATTTGGTGTCCGAAATTCAAGTTCATCATTGTCCTCATCACTTGAGTCATCGCTCAAGTGGTATTCATTTGTCCGGAGTTCCAAATCCTTCCTATTCTTTGGAAGGTGGTTCAAGTGTTGATTGTGTTCATCATGTGCATTGCGCACCATTTCATATGTCATCAATGAGCCGATAAGTTCTTCAAGTGGAAAAATATTCAAATCTTTTGTTTCTTGTATTGCCGTTACTTTTGATTCCCAAGCTTTAGAAAGTGATCGTAAAACTTTACTAACAAGTTCAAAATTCGAGAAACATTTGCCAAGAGCTTGTAAACCATTGACGACATCCGTAAAACGAGTGTACATGTCAACAATGGTTTCGCTCGGCTTCATTTGAAAAAGCTCAAAATCATGAATTAAAATGTTGATTTTCGAATCTTTGACTCTAGAAGTGCCTTCGTGTGTGATTTCAAGAGTGTGCCATATGTCGAAAGCCGTTTCGCACAAAGAAACCCGATTAAACTCATTTTTGTCCAAAGCGCAAAATAAGGCATTCATAGCCTTTGCGTTTAAAGAAAACATCTTCTTCTCCAAATCATTCCAATGGTTCATTGGAAGAGAAGACATTTCAAATCTATTTTCGACTATGTGCCATAAATTCAAATCCAAAGAAAGCAAGAAAACTCTCATTCGAGTTTTCCAATAAGTGTAGTTCGTCCCATTGAAAAAGGGAGGACAAATGAGAGAGTGACCCTCTTGAAAGCCGTAAAGAGCCATTTCTATTTGGGTGTTAAACCAAGGTAGAAAAACGTGGCTCTGATACCAATTGTTAGGATCGGAGCGGCACTAAGAGGGGGGGGGGGTGAATTAGTGCAGCGGTGAAGTGCGATAAACTTTTCACGATTTAAACACTTTTCGGAAACTTCGTACGATAAAAGCAACGTTTTCGTTTAAAAACGTTTCGATTACGTTTTAACTTGAAGAAATAAGTAAGACGGAGACAAAGCAGTATAGCATTAAAGTGTAAATGGTTTGCAGTAATATAAATGACAATAAGTAAATGCAAACCAGAGATTACACCGATTCTACAGTGGTTCGGTCAAATGACCTACATCCACTTGCGAGGCCCCTCTTCGATGAGGCTCCCACCTTCCACTAGCAAATCTCTTAAAAGGGAAGGGTAAATACCCCTCTTACAACTTTTACAAGCGGTTCACTCTCTTACAGATTTTCAACAAGAAAGAAGGAGGTGAACACTAGCAAATTGAAAACAAGACTAGCAAAGACTCTTCTAAGACTTTTCTCTCAATCACTTGCTGCTCAAAAAGTTGTATTCTCAGCTGAGACTTGAGGGGTATTTATAGGCCTCAAGAGGATTCAAATTTGGGCTCCAAAAATTTGAATTCTCTTATGTTCCCGATGCTGGCGGTGCCACCGCCCAGCCAAGCGGTGCCACCGCCCAACGCTCGGGTGCTGGGCGATGCAACCGCCCAGCCCAGGAGGTGTCATCGCCCAGCCTAGGCGGTGCCACCGCCTAGGCCAATTCAGCTCATTGGTTGGGCTCCAAACTTGGCCCAAACCAGTCCGAACTCGGGCCCAATTGGCCCCTACTTGGGTTATAAGATTAACACCTAATCCTAACCCTAATTAACGTGCTAACTACGAATTTAAAGACATTTTCTAAGCTATTACAATGTTCGTAAGTCAAGACTTTTTCCGGCGAGCTTCCGACGAACTTCCGACGGTTTTCCGATAAACTCTCGGAAACCATTATGCGGACTCCCGGCAAGCTCCTAGACTTCACGATTTGATCTTGACGAGTTCCAACGAGCTTCTTCGGCAAGCTCCGATCTTTCTCGGCGAGCTCCGCGAACTTCCAACGAACCTTCCGGCGAGCTTCCGAAAAACCCTTCGGCAAGCTCCCTACTCATTCTCGGCTTGTTCCGGCAGCATTCCCGACGAACCTTCGGACTTCCGTCGAACTCTTGAACTCGCAATGAATCCTTCGTGCTTGACTCCGACACTTTGTTTTTCTTTATGTCTTCATCGTTATCGTAGTTAATCCTGCACACACAAGAAAAAACTCTACTCCGATCTATACAATTATTATAAAGCGAATTGACATTTTGTTGCTCGGCACGTCATTGGTTGGCGCTTCATCCGATTCTTCGGCGCATCGTCCTCTCTTGCGGCTTGTTGCCCAATCGGCGGTTGACCTCCGCAACGCCGATATCCTTGGCGCAATTCCGCTCTTGGCCCGATGCCCGACGTCCGAAGCCTTCTGCCATCCAATATCCTAACGTGATCTCCTCCGGCGCAACGTCACTTCCTCCTGCCTTAATTGTCTAATCCTGATCGAGTAGACCTGCATCACTCAAAATGCAGTTTAAATTATAAACACATGTCAAGTGGTTTCATCATCAAAATACGAGATTCAACAATCTCCCCCTTTTTGATGATGACAACCACTTGATGACGGAGTTAACCTTAACTCCCGGAGTTTAAACAAACTCCCCCTATCAATATGGCTTATTGATAGAAACTCTTGGATTCAAGAATTCAAGCAACATGTCATCATAAACTTATGCATAACATGTCATGTCATCATACTTCTCCCCCTTTGTCATCAACAAAAAGGAGAAGTACAACTATTCTTTGTGTTTGTAATATAAGTTCAACTCATTACATGAAAAACATAATATTAAATTTTATCATCATGCAGTTTTGAAGCTAGAAAATTTAGCAAGTAATGCATCATGCTTAGGACATTCAAGCTATCAAGTTTTAGATATGCAAGTTTTACAGCATACAAGATAGCACTTTTGGTAATGTTCAAGATAGCAAGTTCTACATCATGCAAGCTAGCAATATTGAGATGTTCAAGAAAGCAACTCTTGCTTCTTGAAATATGCAAATTTGTCAAGTTTTGCTAGATGTGCAAGTTAGCATTTTTGCCTCTTAAGATAGGAAAGATAGCACATTTGCTTCTTTTGAGATAGCAACTTTTTGCTTCTCTTTAGACTACAAGCTAGCAATTTTTACGATATGTAAGTTTCACAATATACAAGCTAGCAAAAATTTCGAAAGCAAATGCAAGATAGCTTTCTTGTGTAAGCTCATAATTCTTGCTTCCTATTGCAATGTGCAATTTGCAAGTTTTACTTCTTGAGATAAGCAAGATAGCACTTTTGCAATTTTTGTTTCTTAAGATAGGCAAGCTTGTGATGTTCAAAATAATAAGCTCTTTCTTCTAGAAGTGCCATTTTTGCTTTCTTTGCAAAGTGTAAGCTAGCAAAATGTTTGAAAAAGTGATCAAGTTTTGCAACATACAAGCTAGCAAAAATGCCAAACTAGCAAGAGATAATGTTTTACATGAGGCAAGCAAACAATTTGGCAAATGTTACATTTGCATCTTCTCTTTTGAGAAGTGCAATTTTTGCTTTCATCTTGAATTGTGCAAGCTAGTTAGTTTGCCTCTTTTTATGATGTCCACGCTAGAAATTCTTGCTCCCCCTTTGTCATTGTCAAAAAGAAGGGAAGACCCTTATATCAATTTTCGACAAAGGTAAGTATCATTCTTATTTGTGCATCATTATATATTCAAATTAAAACATACACAATTTCAATAACCTTATTTTTCATGCACGATACCGAAAAATAAATCAATCATCATTAATAAGCATATCATACATGATACTCAAACATTAAAATTTTTAAGCATTTATCAACATGTTGATCATGATACCAAACATTCATCATTTAAAGCATTCATGATACACATCATACGCAATAAATACATCATGTACATTATTATCATAAGTATTGCATACATCATTTTAACTTTATGAATATTTCATCATTGCATGCATTATACCAAAACATTTCAAGCCATGCAAGCCATAAATACAAAGAAATCATGTCATGAAGGATAAAATCATTTGAATACCATAAGACATGATTCATATAGTAAATATCTTCTTTAAATAAAATATCAAGAAAAATCATAGGAGTACAAAGAAGAGATCTTGTTTTAAAAGAAAAATCAGGTAATAACTCCAAGAACTCACAAGGAAAAATCATGATTCATTTAGAAAATCTCCTCTCAAGAGAATAGCAAGTAAAATCGTAGAAGATCGATTCATGAGAAATTTTGATTTATAATAAAATCTCATGTATCGAATGTCGAGAAATCAAAATGATGATATATATAAAAAATATCACAAGTTATATTCAAGAGAAAAATCATCATTCATTTTCAACTTATTCAATTTGTCACATCAATATTTCTTAGATATACAAGATACCAAAACATGGTTTTAAATCTTTAACATATAACATGCATAAATTGAAAGGAGAAGGGAAGAATTCAAATGTACAAAGATTTCAATCATCTCATAAACAAATGTAAGACCAAGTCATGAATCCAAAATCCCATGAATCAAAATGATCATCAAAGGTAATCTCATGTTATTCCAAGAAATCAATATCATGATTTTGATAAAACTCATTTCAAATTTAAATCATCAAAATCATCAAAATATCAACATTACTTTCAAGAGATTCAAAATGGTATACATAGATTTATCATAATAAACATCAAGATCAAAAGGATAGAGAAAAATAATTTTTCAAGGAAAAAATATTTTCCTCTTTTTAGTTGTTTCAATTCATATGATTTTATTTCACTTATACCAAATAAAAACATATATAATTTTTAAAACCGAAAGTGTAAGATTTATTACAATAAAGATTAATAAGGCACTTTCATTATGGTAAAAATCAATAATCCATAAATCACAAGATTCATATGCATAATTTCAAAATTTATTAAGCATGATCATTATGCATGACACTAAAACATGGTTTCAAAATGTTTAATATTTTCATTACATCATTATGCAATGGTTTCATTGAACATAATTTTGAATGATTCTTATAGATAACTAAGACTTCTTTAGTTTTAATTTATGTGATTGACTTTATATTAGCATGCTCAAGTTTTGTTCTTATGTCAAAAACATACATCATGTTTGAAAACCAAAGACAAGGTTTAAAAAAAATCATCAAGCCTTCCATATAAAAACCATGCATCATCATTGAAGGTTAATATGGAAATCATCAAAATATACATTCTTGCTTCTCAAGCACATATATATGATTATTTAAATCTAACATTTTATTCTATTAACATAAAACATACAATTTTCAAGAAAAATAATTATTCAAAAGAAAAGAGAAAATGCATCATGGAAAACATCAAGTAATTTCAAAATAATTCAAGAG